>NW_022147066.1:0-2341 GCF_002938485.1 Sitophilus oryzae | reverse complement strand
GCCGGTTGCTGGGTCAATAGCGAGGTACCCAGTGAAAGCGGATGACGTAACCGCGCCGCGAACGTAACTTGTTACATCATTACAAAACAATCGCGTGCCACTTTGCCGTTCTACATGTACCATTTCACTGGGTTATTGGGTATTATTACACGGAGAGCGAAAAAGATCGACGATTATAATCTACACCGACCGGCACGAAAAACACCTTTAAATTCTCGTGTATTTTAACTAACAATTTCTAACTAAATTATTTGACCAAAATTTACCTAAAATTTTTAAAAAGAAGCTAAAAAGCTTCTTTTTATTTTAAAAATTAAAGTCTTCACACTTCACACAGCTGCAATAAGCTGGCTCAAAAAGACTTAAATCATGCTTAAATCGTTTCTAAAATACTAAAATCAAAATTATTTAAATCTTAAGTCAATTTCAACATAAATTTTAAATTATTTAAATATTGTCTCTGACTTACCTAAATATTTTTTTTTCAAATCAAGTCATTTTCATAAGAAATTAAACCAGTATAATGTAATTTAAGTTGTTTTTATGACTTAAGTCTATATTTTTTTATTTAAATCATGATGATCTGTGAGCAGGGCCGGCGGAAGGGCCGGGCGACCCGGGCGGTCGCCCGCGGCCCCCTATGCGAGGGGCGCCGCAAAGGCAAATTATTATATTACTATAAAATATTTAAAAAATATTTGTTCGTGGTACTAACTAAAAAGATATCAACTTTTTGTAAATAACCCCTTCTTATAATTCTTGTTTTTATAAATTTTCTCTAAACAAACTGTTTTGGGTTGGCAGTTTTAGACTGGCCGCTCAAAATCGCACTTTGTCTACTATTCACAACCTTTATTTGTTATTAATGACTGATATGCAATAAAAGTTATAAGAGGCAAATATTCATTCGCAAGAAGCTGAAGAGAATCCCGATATTCTTATTATCAAAAAAAAGCGTATAAGTGCCTCATTCGTTTAATTCATTTATTAACAGTAGGGGGAAAATATATCAATCTTTTGGTAATTTTGATTGTTCCTGATTGAATATGTAGTAAAATACACGAAAAATAGTAGCAAAATCGTAGAATTTTCTCATTAGAGCAAGACAAAGTAATCCCAGTGAGCAAAATGTTGTCACATTTAGAGAACATTAGGAAACAGTTACGTATATGCGCTTTATTACTTCATATAAGGCACAAGAAGGGCCTGGTAACGTAACAACGACGTCATCTAAAGGTGCGTATTCATTATCCGAACGAACGAACGAACGAACGAATGAAAGTGCGGTATATTTAGACGGGGACCGAACGCATGAGGCCGTTCGTTCGTTCGTTCGCTCGACCATCCGTTTCGAGTCGGTACATCAAAGGCGTTCGCCAACAAATGCCTCCGGTCTTCTCGTGCGGTCCTATCGTGCGGTCCCCGTCCATACTACTAGCGAACATTCGTTCGTTCGTTCGTTCGTTCGTGCGGATAATGAATACGCACCTTAAAACAAATTTCCCTTAAAGGAATAAAATGCTCACTGGGATGCATCTCAAACACTGGCTGATCCTCATTTTGAAGCTGACAAAACTGTATTTACTCATATACTGATTCTGCACCAAATAATTGATCAAAAGTGGGTCACCCCTATATCTTGGTTATTTTTTCAGATGAAAAAACGAGATTTGGTATGTTAGTATACGACATAAATTAGGATTAATTGACGTATTCAATTGTTTTGGTCACTTCCTGTTTTACCGGAAATTACTACAACTTTTGATTTTTGAATGGCATCCTCGGTTCTGCTACGATAGAAAATAACACTCTGAATAGAATGACTTATCATATGTCAACTTTTGACATTTTCGCATATGGTTTATTTGATATTATAACATGCGGTTCATAACGATAATTTGACTCGAAATACCAAGTGTGTGGTACAGAATTATTAATGAGCCACCCTTCTTCCATTTGAAAAAAATTGATATATGATTAAAAATACGATTTGGGCATCTATTAACCGGCCAGGACAAAACACGAAAAACATTAGACGATCAAACCTATTTTTCCAAGGCTCCTTGTTTAAAAATTAGTGGTTTCAACACAGCCGTGGCACTCGAGATTGAAATTTAAAATACGATTTGACATATGTTATGTCATTCTACTCAGAGTGTCATTTTCAATCGTAGTAGACATATACCGAAGATGCCATTTAAAAATCAAAAGTTGTAGTAATTTCCGGTAAAACAGTCTGATACTAACATACCAAATATTACATTTATTGGTGATTTTGATTGTTCCGGATTGAATATGTAGTAAAATACACGGCGAAAAATAGTAGCAGAATCGTAGAATT
>NW_022147065.1:1346145-1386257 GCF_002938485.1 Sitophilus oryzae | reverse complement strand
CCATTACCACGATAGTCGATCTTGCTTTCAACGTTGACATATTTTAATGTTTTACGGCTACACCAGTTCAACAATCCATTATAGCGCTGAATATCTTGTAGCATGTTATTTACATCATAATTATGAGGCCAGTAATCATCCGGATTCGTAAGAATCGGGTCTAGCATCGGCTCGCCTATTGCCTGCGCCTACTTTGTACATGTTACAACCGTACATGGGACACTGTCCGTACCTTGGTCACCCGTCCATAAGACCCTAAAACACGAAACTTTCGTTTAAAACCGGTCCATTCTCAATATACCATTTTCGAGTCTGCGAATGGTATAGACGGGGTCGAATTCAGGTATCTCACCGAGTAGCTGAAGAGTGCCAAGAAATGCTACTTTATTTTCGATCTTTTCTGGGGACCAGAACTCATCGAGCGTTCCAATCGGAATTCCGGTAGTAGTTGTTCTAAGATTATTTTATTTTATAATTTTTAATTATATACAAGAAAAAAGTAATTTTCTTTTATGTTATCTTTAGAATATATCTCATAAAAATAAATTAAATTAATATATATATATGGGGTTCTAAGATTTTTTTATTTATAATTAGATTGTTCTAAGATTATTTTATTTTATAATTTTTAACTATATACAAGAAAAAAGTAATTTTCTTTTATTTTATCTACAGAATATATCTCATAAAAATAAATTAAACTAATATATATGGGGTTCTAAGATTTTTTTATTTATAAAAAGATTGTTCTAAGATTATTTTATTTTATAATTTTTAACTATATACAAGAAAAAAGTAATTTTCTTTTATTTTATCTACAGAATATATCTCATAAAAATAAATTAAACTAATATATATGGGGTTCTAAGATTTTTTTATTTATAATAAGATTGTTCTCAGATTATTTTGTTTTATAATTTTTAACTATATACAAGAAAGAAATTTAAAATTTTTAATTTATAAATTTATTAACTATACAAAATACTATTATACAAAACTATACATATTACTATATACAAAAAAAAATATATATATTATTACAAACCAAAAAAAAATGTACTAAAAATTACACTTACACATAAAAAAATATTAATTGTCAATAAACATTGCCACTAAAGCGTCCTTTTCAGATTTTTGGATGCTCATTTTTTTTGAGCATCAAGCTCCAATTTGGCTCGCTTTAGGGCTTCCTCTGCTTTCTCCACCGCCGCCTCAGCCTATGCCAACGCGGCTGCACCATCCTCTTGATTGTTTTATAGGATTTCATCCATATCTGGATGTGTTGTGCCAAACCAAGCTTCTCCACAGGTGATGGTGCGACACGATGTGATGACAATGTAGCAATTGTTGCTGATGATGAGGATGGAGATACTGGTTTCTTTCTTTTCTTCTTCTCCGTATTAGTTTCATCCATCATCAGCATTCGCTTTAAATTTGGTAGAGCTGAGCCGGGCGAATGCTGTTCTTTCGATATAGTTGATTCTTTTTCTTGGTTATTCATGCTGTCTTCACTCTCATTTTGAACGAGATCTTCAAAATCAAATACTGAGTAGTTCGGCTCTTCACAGTCCGGAAGGGAATTTAATATTTCCTCACCGTTTAGACAAGACATTTTTTTAACTCTTCGGCAATATCTGAAGACTAATGCAATAACGTATGAGGAACTCTATCTTATAGCCGATCTCCCCACTGTTACACCCTCTGCGCATACTATGCAGTACTGTAGAATAACTAGGAATTTTTAAAACATATGGCAACATCGCATTCTTCCTTCGTCTAGTTCTTACCCTGAACCCACTAGTGATCTATAGATCTCAATATATCTAATAATAACTAGTGATCTCAATATAAACTGAAACAATTATAATATATTCTAAAATAAAGAAGAGATCTGAATATCTCTATTTCTCATTTTTTTTGTTATTGTGATATTTTCTATTATAAATTAACTGTATTTCAGGATACTAAAAATCAACCGTCTTAAACTAAAATTGTTCTAAATTAATATACACTGAAAAAACTGTATTATTTGTATTTACTTTTGTTGTAATGAAAAAAAAAGAATCACAATAATTATTGTAAATAGCCTTTATTTTAAACCATTTGAAGAAAAATACTATAATTACAACTTCCTATCTTAACCAATACACTAATTATTTTAAGAGACTTAATATAGTCCTCATTCTATGTTCACACTTTTTTAGACGCTCCTCCCTAATCTGAAGTTCCAGTTGTTGTAGTGCAAGTGTTTCTCGCGCTTCCACTACACTCAATTCAATTTGCTTGAATTCGTCCAAGAACTGTTCTTTTATTCGCACCACTTGGGCGAACAGGTTTCGCTCTTCCTCACTCAAGTAGTCGTCGAAAGTCTGCTGCTGCTGTGGGTGTTGAACCGGTTGCGACTCTTGCTGCAATTGTTGGAGCAGCTCGTGGTGAGGTTGCTGTTCTTGTTTTTCCTTATTACACTTAGTATTACGTTTTTCACCACCACTTTTTCTCTTATAAGGTGTCTCCCCCTTCAGTATGTTCTTCAACTTTGATCCGGATGGTTTGATTTTACCCCCTACTGGAGATGGTTTAGGCTGAACCACCTGAATATTTGATATAATATTCACTTTCGGTTTTTTCTTCTCCTCTTCCACCACTTTCGCAAATATGCGATCAAACTCTTCACTCTCAAGTTGAAAATCGATATCATCACAACTTATATTTGCCATTATGGTCTGCGTATTAAATAGGTTATGTTCGGACATCTCTCGCTAGGAAAACTAATGAAATTTATACTGTTGAGCTACTTTTTATACACGAACAGTCCACTACAAATTCTCCCTATACCTGATGCATGCGGTTTGAATATTATTCTTCAATATGTTTCAAGGGTAAAGTTACGTTATACAGCGTGTATCTTAAATGTTCGGTTATATACTTTAACCTTAAAAAGCCCTTAACATCAAGATATAAAGGGCGCATTCAGGGACGGTTAGCGGCTGCCTAAGCGGTCTCTTTTTACACACAAAAACAGTTAGCCGCTGTGTCCCCTGAACGCGCACAAACTCTCGACATTAAGATGTAACATTGTTGCCATTTACATGTTCTCGACATTGGAATATTGAAACTAGTTGCAGTAGGGAGCTATTCACAAAATAGTGGGCGTTAAAGATAGTAGGAGGAGTTAAAATCATGGTGGGGTTTACTACTACTTAAAGCTCAAATCTGTGTTGTATTCTATCATATACTGTCACTTAGTAATACAGTACATTACTAAAATATCAAACCAGTATTCATTTCTTACAAGTTAACTATGGATTTGTGGAAACCAATAAAAACTCAAACACCACCGCCAGCTGACATATCCTGAGATGAACCATGGGAGACGATTCCACCAAAACCAGCTGATATGACGCCACCATCAATACCAGCTGACATATCCTGGGATGAACCATGGGAGACGGTTCCACCAAAACCAGCTGATTTGACGCCACCATCAATACCAGCTGATGTATCCTGGGACGAACCATGGGAGATAGTTCCACCAAAACCAGCTGATATGACGCCACCATCAATACCAGCTGACATATCCTGGGATGAACCATAGGAGACGGTTTCACCAAAACCAGTCGATACGACGCCGACGCCTCCACCAATACCATATGATATATCCTGGGATCAGCTGGATGAGACGGTTCCACCATCCGATTCATCGTGGGACGAACCAGGGCAGGGATACTGCCCGGAGGGGTATTATAGGGTGAATCCTATAATACTACCTACATCGTAAGGACTCAATAAAAAACAGAGAAAAATATTTAGAGAGCGTGAACGTAAAAGACACGCTCTCTTTAATACCCCGCAGTGCTATCTATATAATTTATAGTTTATTTTTAATAATTATAATTTATAGTTTTTTTATTAAATAAATAAATATTATAATACATTTTTTTTTATTATTCGCTCTCTTTAATACCCCGCAGTGCTATCTATATAATTTATAGTTTATTTTTAATAATTATAATTTATAGTTTTTTTATTAAATATATAAATATTATTAATACATTTTTTTTATTATTATTTTTTTAACAGCCCTAATACACCAATATATGCTCAGAGTTCAGAAGAAAATCATATATAGGTAGTGTTATCATTAACTTTGAAAATCTGCATTTTTTTTTCTTTAAAATGAGTAGTTAAAAGGAGTAGCTAAAAGGAGTTGTTGGGAGTAGCTAAAAGGAGTTGTTGGCTATCTTTTTTTTTTAATCAATGTTTTTTTTTGTTAATAGACCTACACACACTAATATATGTTCAGAGTTTCTAACTTAAAAAAATTAATAGCTTCTAAGAAAATGTGCATTTTTCTTTAAATTGGTATTAGAAATTATTGCTGATTTAAGAATAAGATATATTTGTCTGCAGCTGTACCGACTGCCAAACCATTTTTCTTCTTTGTTCTATTTTTTTTATCTTACACAATAAAATGCAGTGATCTCAGTTCATGTTTGGTAGCTTTGTTAAGTATTTAGTTTAAATATCTATGGAATAATAGCACAATCTCTTTAACTTTTAGTAGGAATTATCTTAATTAAGTATTAAATTCAGATGTGAATATGATCAATTAAAAAAACACACAAATTTTTTTGAAAAAAATATGATTTTATTTAAGCAATAAAAAATAAATCACAGTTAAATAAACTTTTCTAAAACATGTTAACAAAAAAAATACATAAAAATTTAAACATTTACAAACCACAAATGCGTAAGAATTTATGGACACAGTTATATGCATTTACATATTCTATTTTCGATTAAAACTAATATCTACAGATAGGACTTTACTACTTATACGCTTTCATCTATTTTATCTCGAAGCATCTGTTCGGCGATATAAAAAAGCGACATGCTTCATCATTTACGTCTTAAGCAAGAGTTGTTAGAGATTCATCTTATTAAAAAAAGGGAAAAAATATTCGAATAATTTGTTAAAAACAAAAATTACTTCACTGTTGTGTTTTTTTTAAAATAAATTTTAAAATGACGGTAAAGTGTGCTTAATAATAAAAAAAAATTCACAGATTTTGCAACATGCGCAACCATCATAGGCGTATTGAAAATACCAGACACAAGTTGGTGGTCAAAATGAAGAAAAAGTATACACACCCCTTAATTTTAAATGAATTTTATTCGATACTTTACGGTCGCCCTTATAATGTTTACTACTGAACTGTGATATTTATTTCTTGGTTACAGAAACCATGCAATGTAAGGTTGTGGCGGTAAGCAGCAAATTACATTAATAAAAATTAATGTAAAAATAAATAAAAAAAAAAAAAAAAAGTTTTTATTATTTTTCTAAAGTAATAACCATAAATATAAAATCTTGATACTTAGTGATGGTGGTTTCATTATGTTGTTTCTTGCACTGGAATCTTATTAATTAAATATAAATCTGAAACAAAATTTCTGATTTTAACGGTAGGTACCTATATAATTTTTTAATATTAATTTTGAAAATAAGAAAGTAAACGTAATAATAATTAATATTCAATTACCAGTTTGATTAGATTATCGATGTATACATGTATACTCTGTTTTTTTCTTTCTCAGGTAAGATGACGATGACAAGAGAAAAGCAGATGAGAATCTATATACCAATCTATTTATTTTACTAAAAAGTTTCCAATATTTTTAAGTTATTGGGTGGATGGGTTTAAATATAAATTCGTCATGCGTAGTCTCTTGTTGTTTTTAACCAGTTTTATTGGTTTATTTCAAAATGACAGATAATATTTCAATTTTACTGGTTTGACGGAACGATGAACGAGACACAAACGGACGCCGGATTAGGATTCTAAGCCCCTCAATTTTAATTATCTTGGATTATGTGTGCCTGTCCAGAGGCCTGTCATATAATATTTTTGAAATGATGCCAATAAGAAACTTCTTATTTCTTATGAAAATCATTTTTATTATTTTGGCTCTCCGAGACGTTTTCCATATCCGTATATACACCAGTGGTAAGTCACGGTAATATTTATTAACCATATTCATATTAGGTATTATTACTTACCTTCCTGATTTATTTTTCCTGTTGTCTCTGATGGTCCTTCAAAATCTTCCAAGGTCGAAAAAGAAGTACAGATTGTAGTTACTGATGTTTCAGCAATTTTCTTATGATTTATAGGCTCGACAACGTTCGACGTTTAATTTAAGTTTTTTTTTTTTTTTTTTTTTTTTTTCTATTTTTTTAAATCTAGATTCAGTAGTTAATGAACGATGAACCGTTTCGCTTATCCGCCATTTTTTAAAAGGTACCACAGACCACTTTATTCGAGTCATCACGTGAACTATTGGATTTTAAGTATGTATATATTATATTTGCATTTTATATCCAATTCAACTTATGACTTCCGATCTGATTACTCCTACACTGATATAACCTGTATTACGACTTATTCTAGGTTAATTAAGGAAATTTGCGACCAATTTTGAATTAAGTTATACTGCAAAGACTAACATAGCCTATGACGTCGTTGTCACCATACTTAAAAGTAAATATAATAAAAATATTGTTTACAAAGCCACAAAGGAGAACAACACTTGAACAGACCATCCAAGAGATAAATTAAAATTAAAATTAACTTTAACTGTCATAATTTACTAGGAAAAAGCAGTTCTAGCATAATTCAATAGGTTCAAAATTTACACAACCATTAGTTTTTACCTTTTCGATTAGTTATGAGATCGTTGGGATACGAGAGGTGTTTAGACATTTTCATTTTCAAAAACGTCTTGTATTTCGAAAATGAATTTTACTTCGAAGTGTAAGTAAATTAGTGGATATACCTAAATAAGCCAAATAGGTATCTTTTTTTCAAGCAATTATGTTTATAAATAGGCGAGTATTGTTTTAACAAATACCTATACGTATATTAAAGTGCAGAGGCAACATATATTTTTGATGTCGACTGTAAAATAATGTAGAAATTACGGGAGATATAAAAAACATATACAAATACATAAAACATGACAGAAAGTTTAGCAAATATTATATTACAATCAAAAATAACATACATGCATACATATAAATTTAAAATGTGGTAAAATACAAATATGAGGTATGGGTGCAAAATATGACATGTGCATTGGTGGCTGACACACTGATAAAATCAAAAAAATTGCTAATCAATTAAAAATGCAATAAAGAAGGCCTTTAACTTATACATTAACAACTAAAGTATACTAAAATCAATAAATTTTATAACTAGACAATTCCATAATTTCGGAGAAAAAGAATATTATTATATGTATCGATTTAAAGTCTAAAGCACTTCGCTATTAAATTCTTAAGAAAATCAAGAAATCAAATTTTAATTAACTAACCCAATCCCGTAAGGACGCAACTGGAATAAAAATTACAGAACTGTTTTTTATATGAAAAAATACATCTTGATATGGAAGATGTACTAAATTTTATAAAGATATTAAAATAGTATCAGTGTTATTATAAAAAAAAACTGATTTTCCTGAAAACTTTACTGCCCTGTATAAAAATGGGAGGCAACATTACTTTTAATACTGTTAAATAATACATAACAAGAAATATATAAAAATTCAGTACAAATTCATTAAACAGAGAATACAAATTATATACATATACTTAAGCGTAAGTACCATAATAAGGATAATACCTTATTGTTTACGAATACAGTGTGAGCTTACAAGACTCACAGTTACGAACAAAAATAAAATAAAATATTTATGAAATATAACACACACCCTATTACCTTCACGGCTTATACAATCGAATAAATCACATAATATTTCTCTCACCTCTACAATGAACGAACTTATTCACAAATTCCCACCATTAAATGAATGAATTGCACACTGCGATCCACATCAAAATAACTAATTTTAATTCATGAAATTTTATCTATAATTATAAAATTTCAATAACCAAAACAAAGGATAAATAAATCCAAAAACACCTGATTTGATCTGACAGTGACAAAGGACAAGTGATGACCAAAGATTTAGAGAGATGGACAAAAATTCTAATGCTGGGCGGCATCCAGTAACAATATTCTGTGGCTCTATAGCGCGGTGTATATCGGGTTGCATAATGGTAAAATCTAAATAAAATAATATTTAACAATAAAATTATAGTAAACATGATGCAAAAATAATAACTATTTGCGATATTTTATGAGCTAGCACACAGAGGTCGTTGCGAGGAAATTTGACTGTTACAAGCAATAACTCAGAAACGGTAAGGAATCGGAGATATGTCTAGAGTTTTTTTTTGTTGGAAATAATCTCCCCTACCTCCTACTTTAATTTGATCCATCATTTTTAGGGCACCCTGTATAAAATGTCTAATCATTTAAACCGGTATGCGGCATAATAGATTGGGAATGCGACAATCAATATCTATGTCATGTGAGATATTATTTAATCAGATTCAAGTGAATTGTTTTTTGGAAATATGAAACACATGTACGTAAGTCAAATATGTCTATGGATGAGAGTGAAATGAGCATGTTTCAATAGGAAACAACCAAATTAGTGCGAATGAAGGGAAAAAATGTGGCGATATTGGTGACGAGGCAATGATCACGAGAAAGTAGACATGCATTCTGGATAATTAGTGAAAGTAAAGAACCAGTAAAAAAATAATTAAATTTGAAATACGATCTAAAACTTGCAGAATGGAAAAAATTCCGGCCGAAATAAAAGCATACAATTCAAGTAAGGAGTGCACGTATGGAAGCAAACGTCGCGTCGTCGAATGCATCCGTTGGGTTCCGGAGCAAGCGAATTCTAATTCTATCAGAAAAGTTCTGCTGTCGTTCGCATTTGGACGGTATAAAAAGCAAAACAAAACGTTCCCATGATGAATTATAAATCAAGTAAGGGGGCACAATAGAACTTTACGGGCGCGGTGATTAACTTCCCTTTCACTTATTCGATATTCTATATTCTTCTATTTCTTTTACATGTGTACAGGAAATTCGTTTTAAACATTAATTTAATAACTTATTTATTCATTTGAATTTTATACATGACCTTTTTAGCATTATTTCTTTAATCATATTTTTATAAATACATTATATTTAAAAGGGAAATAATTAATTTATTGGCATCCATAACGAAGAAAATAAACTAAACGAAATATGTATAATATATGTTTTTGTTGGAATTCAAGCGAAAATATTGAAAATTTTATAAAATATGTTTGCTGGAAATATGTTTGTAATATATTAAATTCTATATGTATATGGATATAATATTAAAAACATGTATTTTGTTCCATATATTATCGTAATTGAACATAATATTAATATTTATTTAATTTAAATATTAATATCAGTTGCCGACGATGCTATATAAAGCAATAACTTTTAATCGAAATTATAGGTAGACTATTGACTGCTCTCTAGAGAGTTTGTAATATTTCTATGAAGCATGTTTTAATATAAAGTCAATGCTGTTGAAATGGAATCACCGCGAATTTACAGATCTATTGTGTCTCCCTTTCTTGAGTTATAACTGATCTTAGAGCTTTGACAAAAGCCAGTACCTGGGACGGTTTGGTTTGGTTTGGTTTGGTTTTGAAAACTAGCTTTTACTGGCCTCAATTGTGGGGTTCCAGGGGGCGCTCCATTGTAATTATCTCTTACGGGGTTCTGTAGAAGTGGACTGATTATCCCTAGCAATTTGTGGAACATACAGTACACATATAACCGTGCATATTCAGATAAAAGAGTTCAAGAAAGAAAAATGCCACTGGTAAAGCTAGAGGGAAACCTCTTAGTAACACTGGAAAAATTATTAATGAAAGTTTTTAGGGACTAACCCCAAAGGGAACTACAGGAATGGTAGATGACACACAAGCGACACACAAGCTACCACCTTCTCTAGAAAGGCTCGGGAGCCTACTTATAGACCCAGGGGTGGAACTCTGTACCCTGACCTTGGCCGTAGAAACAAAACGGCAAGCGACAGTATTCTTCTTCGCTATTTAGTTACAGAGTTCCACCACAGTATACCTTATTTGGGATACCCAAGCATTATGGAACATCTTCATCATCATTCTTACCAGTAGCTATGCTACCTATCTGCATTGGCCCTGACTAAAAAGTTACTAAGCCCTCACCAACGACACGGTGGACACATGGTAATTATATAATAATAACACATGTTAATTTAAAGAAAATTTAATCTAACTGGTGAAGAGGAGAGACAACCATCTGCGTACTGCACAACTTACAATCCTTAACCGGAGGGTTATAACCTAATTTAGGAAAGATGATAATATGAACTAGAACTGTCTTGCATCAAAGCAGTTTATTTGTAGGGGAGATTTGTTGATTATCGGCCTTATTTGCGATGTGAAGAGATGCTTACTAATGATAGATAGCTTGAAGACACAGCTTTACCAGGTTGGCCAACCCAATTTGATATATTTAGTGAGCATAAATATTTTCAAAAATCCGAGAGGGGCATATAATGGCATATTCCATCTATATCTATATAATGGCATACCTCACAAAGCTGCAATTATCTCCTCGTGTAACCGACCTTCTAGCTGCGGTAGTTTCCGAGGTACCCATAGAGATCATCGTAGAAAACTTTCCCTGTATGGTATAATATTATAAACGCCCAACATAAGAGGTTAAAAATACACAGATATAAACCAAAATAAATTCTTATAGTTAATATGCATTTATTACATATATTTATCAAGTCAATAATTATTAGTTTTCTTATAGAAATTATGTGGCGATTACATAATGTCATTTTTGACTTTTGTTATGGTAGGATATGCAAATGACGGGTTATTACGGAATTTCGAACGACATACGACTCAAAACTAATTATGAGCGCATTACGGAAAAGCGTATTAAAAGCACCAGCCGTACATTAGCATGAGTTTTCACAAAGGGTTGGGTATATGTATGTGCAAATGTTTGCATTTATTGATTTTACTATGGTTTTTAGCATTACCTATATATAATCCTAAACGGACTATATGTAATCCTAAATGAGTCTCTTGTTATATCTCAATATAGGTAATATTAAACTCATGTATTCAAATGGGTATCAAACTTGTAGAATGTAGAATGTTTAGGAGGGGAGTTAATCACCGCGACCTTACAGATCTTTTGTGTGTTCCCCTTTCTTGAGTTATAACGAGTTATAATCATACAGTCTCAGGGTTTTAACAAAAGCCAGTATCTGAGAGGGCTCCACTGAGGCCAGCTCTCCATTCTCGACATCAGCCGTACTTGGCCGTACCAAAGTTCATGGCACGAATGGTCGTCGTCTCGGCGCACTCAGTGATAAGGTGTTCTGGTGTTTCCCCATTTTCCATACAGAATCTGCATTCGCCGTTTTTTCTCAGCTTCAGCCTACTGAGGTATTCGATGAGGAGACAGTGTCCTGTTAGACACCCCGTGTCAATCCGAAGGTTGTTTTTACTTAAATCAAGGAAAACCTGTAATTTTTCTCGGTTATATGTTCTGAGGAACTTTTTCGAGTTTCTTAGACCGTTGGAGGACGCCCATTCCAAGTTACGGATGGAGTCTTCCAGATTCTTCAGTTCCGCTTTCAGTTGGTTCCCGTTTGGAAAACAGAACGGTTCTGGTCCATTTAGTGGAGTGTTTGTTCCTTTTCTAGGAGCGAACACAGACCAGATTAGATTTAGTAGGAGGACTTTATTTTCTTTGCCTAATTTGTATTCAAATGGGTATCAAACCTGTAGCTTTTAAATCACAAACTGTAAAACCAACGCAAGGAACCTCACAAGGTAAAGTAACCTCCATCCTATTGTAGAGCTTGGTAGTGGATGAACTACTAGGTATATTAAAGCTAGCAAGAATACACTGCATAGAATATGCATGTGACATAGTCATTCATCGATCATGACTATGTCACATGCATATTTATGAAGGAAGGCACCCTGTGTTATATTATCCAAAGACCACTTTATCACTGACATATCAGACAAAGCCGCGGTAGTACCATTCACCAGAAAGCCAAGTCTGAAAAGCTTGAAAACTGTTTAAAAAAGAGCTAGATGAAAAAATGCTGCCACCACAGGAAAGTCTAATACCTGAGAGAAAGTTAACCCTGGACAGAATACTTCTATAGAATAGGCATATTAAGAGCATTACCAGCAAAGCAACAAAGGCTAACATTTTGCGCTAGATGGTACACATCGCACGCATTATAGTAAAAGTGTGTAGTTGCTTGGTAACAAAACGAGAGCAACGTGCAGCAAAACATGTGCAAAGTACAGAGACTGGCATGCATCTGCATCGCAGGAGTCATGAGAACAGACACAACAGCAGGTGGTCATTCTAGACCCATGCTTAACTATGTGTAGTTGCTTGGTAACAAAACGAGAGCAACGTGCAGCAAAACATGTGCAAAGTACAGAGACTGGCATGCATCTGCATCGCAGGAGTCATGAGAACAGACACAACAGCAGGTGGTCATTCTAGACATTATTGCATATCAACACCACTGCATATTGTCGTCGATAGATATATCAATGCGACAATGATTAGAATAGTCATTGACGGAAACAGTACTGGGAATTGTCACCCTCAAGAGGAAAATTCCACTCCTCCAACTCCCTAATGCATGACATACCAAGAATGTACAACTTTGAGGAACACCTGACTGTACTATCGAACAATAAAAAGAATTGGAAGAAAGAAACGTTTTTTAGCAGGTAAAAGACCATACCATAACGTGATATACTAATGCTTTCGAAACCAAAGCGGTGATAGGGATAGGAGTATTTAGCCAGAAAACAAAATACTCCGAACTAATGAACATCTACCCAGCATCCTGCAGGTGGAAATTTATGCTATTGAAAAATCCGTACCACTTATATTAGATAGGAACTGTCGGAAATAGGAAATAACCATCTTATCCGAAAATCAAGCAGCATTAAAGCAGTAACCATAAATTCGAAGTTGGTCAAAAAATAGCTAGAACAAATTAGACAAAGATGAGTCTTCCTATACTCTGGGTGCCAGCCTCCAAGAGATAGAAGGCTATGAAAAAAAAGCCTAGTAAACGATTTAGCAAAATAATCTAGCTAGAAAAGGAGCGAACACTCAACTAATTGAACCAGAACCGTTCTGTTTTCCACTGGAAGACTCCATCTGTAATCTGGAATGAGGATCATCCAAGGATCTAAGACAATCGAAGAAATTTCTCAGAACTTACGACTGAGAAAAATGAAAGGTTTTCTTTAATTTAAGTATGAACAAAAGATATTGGCTTTTGTCAAAGCCCCGAGACTGTATAGAGATGTTATAGAGGTGTTATAACTCAAGAAAGTGGGACACGACAGATCTGTAAGGTAGGGGTGAATAACCCCCCTCCTTAACATTCTACATTCTCTATATGCTTTTTACGATGGAGTTGTAAATTCTTTTTCTGTTTTCTATCGGTTGGTATTATAAGGAAATAAAATATTTTGAAAATGTATGTAGTAAAAATATACAACGGTAGATATTACTCACGCACCCAACCCTGTCTTTTAAGCCGACACGGGAGGGAAATCTGCTGCTGCTACAGCTACAGCTCCTGCTGTATCAACCGAACGAGTATAAACGAACAAATTCGCAGTATTTCATTCCGGCTTGTTTACCTTCGCATAATTCAGCTTCCGCGAAAGTCATCCGTCGCGCTTGTGTACGCGGAGGAGGTGGAACTGTTTCTGACTATGATTAGAATTAAAACTAGTTTATTGCTTTTAATAGACTTTGAGGGAGAGAGAGTATATATACAAGGTAGGTTGTGGAATTTAATATCCTAATGGAACTTTCTTATTTTATTGAACTAATACACGTTAAATGTTAATAAACAAGAGTAATTTATTTTAAACGGTATTCAGTTATTTAAATATTCTTAAAGATTTCTGTATTTGTAACTCAAAATTTTGTAGTCAAAAATGTATAAAAAAAAGTTTGTCGCGAATACCGATTCTCTTGTCATTAGATTTCTTAATTTCTTTTTCTTCTTTTCTATCGATCAGTCTTTATATACTCGTATTTTCGTTCTTCTGCTTTTCTTCTTTCAAATAAGTTTAAAGTGGTGTTGAACGTCTCTTTTTTGCTGCTAAAGCTAATCTGGACCCAAAATCGACTAAAACGAGCCACATATTATACATTTTATCGTACTGCAGGTTGTACAACATAAATTTGATTCGACCGTTTGAACGACAGTGTAAGTGTGCTTTTAACTATAGTGTCATATACATATGCGAGTTTTTGTTGCGATGTTTATTTTTTTGCCAAAGAATATAATTTAGAACCCCTGTAATGATTCTGGCTTTGTTGATTCTGTTGTTGATGGTATTGTCGCTTTTTCAATTATTATGTATGTTAGTACTTATGTATGTGAATTCAGTACATGCTTTAATTTTATTTTTTCAATTTTTGTTTCCCATTTCTAGGTCTTGTCCTGTGGTGCCCACGCATAGATATTCTGTCTTATTAAAATTTATTTGTAAAGCCCATCTATCATACTCCTAATTTAATTTTCTAAACATATACTCAATGTCCACTACGTCTCGGGCCAGTGTTACTTGATCGTCGGCATAGTGAATAGTATAAATTATTGTTTTATTTTCGAGTGGTTTGCCCATTCCACTACATATAAATCTCCATTGTTCCAATACTATATCTAGCTAAATGTTGAATAAAATTGGAGAGAGATTGTCGGAGGCCCTTACTTATACTAAATGATGATGTGAGTTTGTTCCAATTTTTAAAAAATAAAAAATAAGAACTTAGAAATATCGTACCCTTCAATCTATTTCTTTTATTCTGTATATAGAGAAGCAAAATTATCCTATCGGAAGAATAGGAAATTATCTAGAACCGAACCAGAACCGTTCTGTTTTCCAAGCGGAAACCAACTAAAAGCGGAAAAAAAGAACCTGGAAGACTCCATCCGTAACCTGGAATGGGAGTCCTTCAACGGTTTAAGACCATCAAAAAAGTTTCTCAGAACTTACGACCGAAAAAATCAAAGATTTTCCTTGATTTAAGTAAAAACAATCTTTGGATTGTCAGGGGGTTTCTAACAAGGCATTGTTTCCTCAACGAACACCTCGGTAGGTTGAGGCTGAGAAACTTTGGTACGGCTGATGTCGAGGATGGAGAGCTGGCCTCTGTTTAGCCGTCTCAGATACTGGCTTTTATTAAAGCCCTGAGACTGTATGATAAGGTATAACTCTTTATAACATCAAGAAAGGGGAACACACAATATGTTGTGGTGATTAACCCCCCTCTTAAACATTCTACATCCTATAGAAATTTTAATCGGTGTCTGTTAGTGGAAATATTTTAAGGTATTGGGTACTCAAGTATTAAAATATACTTTTTCCTCGCCACTATTCTACCGTAACCTTGCACAGCGAACGAGGAAATTAAAGCTTGTCTTTTGTTTTATCGCATGGCTACTCTGACCGGCACGAAAAACGGACACTTTAAAATTTTGATGTACTTTAAGCCTTAATATGTTTTCTTCTGGCTAGCCAATTTTGATGATTTTAAAGCAATTTGTAGCTAAACTATTTGACTTTTTAGTACTTTTTTCTAAATTGAAAACGAAAGTTTTTATCTGACAATTATACGAGTGAGAGACAAAATGTTGATATTTTGGTGAAAGTTTGAAATACCCTGTGTAATATATCAACAAAGTAAGGAATTTAAAAATAGGTACATCTTTTATAGATAGTTTGCTTTTTGGCATTATTTCTGTTAAATACATTCGCTTTTGAAGAAGACAATAACGATTTACATCATTTTTATCATTAAAAGCATGACTTTGCTTTTGGTCCTTGTCAACACACCTATGATAAGAGTTTATTTTTTTTCTAATGTCACTGCAATTATATCTCTATTGTTTGTTAGGAGTAACTCAAGCAGAGATGGCTTTAAGTCGTATCCACTACTGTTGCATTAATTGAACTTGCTAGAGATCAACTTCTAGGCTTAAAACCATCTCTACTTTAGTAAATGCTCAACAGAAATACTATTATTTTTCAGTGACAGTGACACGACAGTGACAGTTTATGACATTACATAATTCATAAACACAAGGTCTGTCAACTCGGGCCAAAAGCAAAAGCAAAGTATTAATGTAAGAATTACGAAAAAATGTTAGTGTCTTCTTCAAAACAGAATATTTTTCCAAAAAATAAAAATAAAGATATTGAAATGGACCAAAAACAAACTATCGAGAAAAGATGTACCTACATGATAAAATGATTTTTTACAGGTACGAACACTGGTATTTCGGAAACCGTAATAGATACGAAGATGGTTAAATTAGGGCAAAGTTGCGCCTTGAGATGTTCGCCAACATGATATCAAAATAAAATAAAAATTTCGGGGTTGCTGAGTTTTTGAGAAAAACGGATTTTTTGAAAATAAATTTAATTTTTTCCTGTCGTTACTTGTTAGAATATTAAAAAACTAATTGCACATTCTCATTACCACTTTAAATGGCTATCAGAGAGTATTTTAGATTTTCAAATTAGCTGATACATTGTGAGATATATAAGCCAATTTATTTTTTTAAAATACGAATCTGCATTTTATTTTAGGTTTTGGGTACTTTAACAACAACAAAACTATTTTTTTTTTAATAATTTCAAGTCCGCCTCTGATTTTTAAATTATTTAACCTGATATATTCACCGCAACAATATTGACGAGCGCAATTAACTTTGAATAAGGAAAATTGAGCCAATGGAAAGATTCAAATAAATAATATCCAGGTCGGCATTTTAAAGATATTATTTTTAACTTTTTTTATTATCAGTTAGAAATGTCAATATACTATCTAATGATGTGTATAATATTAATCGTAGTTATCAATAAATCAACTCCAACGGAAACTAGTTCTTAATGCTCTCTATACATGTACGAAAAGCTCTCTCTATTCCTCAAATTTATTTTTCATTCATTTTTATGTACCCTCTCACAGATCTACTTTTTATAATTTGGAATGGATTTTGTACTCTTTATTGTAAATGTTGAGGTGTATTGATATCACTTTCACAAATGACGGTAAGTGATGCACTCCCTCTCCCCTTTTTGGTTGATTAAATCATAAAACACATTTATGCAGGATTGAATTTACTTATGAAACAAATTATCTAGTATAAACCGTTAAAATATGTATGTATATCGTCGGTTTGGAATAAGACAAACTCACAAAATAATAATTTTTATGTTTTTAAAATAAAACTACTGTAATTTGTCTACAGGGTCCGGCAATAGTGCGTCATCTGTAGCTCCTAGAATAAAAAACTTAGGAATTCTGTTTAAGTGCAAACCTAAAGTATGTATTAGCATTTTCAGGAAAATATTTTAACTTCTATAGGGTGGCTCAAAAAGTTTGAGTGGAACTGGATGATTTTTTAAATGGAACACCCTGTATATTATTGCATTTTTGGCTTCCCTTCAGATCACTTTACATAATCCTAAAACATCAGAAATATATTTCGATAATTTCAGAGATATTAATAAATAAATAAAAATTATATATTTTTCAGCCTTTCTTAAAAAATTATTAATAATACAAGAACTGTCCTGAAATCAAAACTATATTAGATATTTACTGTAGATGGTCTGTACTTAACTTTGCTATAAATATGGAAATCGTAAATCATTCAGGATGTTCAAAATTCTACGCCAAACTTTCTAAAATATAAAATAATTTTTCTTCGTTTTTTTTAAATGGAACACATTTATGCATTCAATAGATGGAGAATTAAAAAATGACCATTTTTTGTATTTAGAATATTTCAAAATTTTTAACGGTTTCGCAGATATTCGCGGTTTTATATTTCATATGGCATATTCCTCAGTAAATTTTTATCAAATCCACCTAATGATTTTTCTCGTGTATTTTACAATTGAAAGCGCCATATGAAGTAATACTGCGTGTATCTGCAAAACTATTAAAAATTTTGAAATACTTTAAATACAAAAATGTTCATTCTTTAACTCCATCCAATAAAAAAATAATATACAGGGTGTTCCATTTAAAAAAAACAAAGAAAAATTATTTTATATTTTAGAAAGTTTGGAGTAGAATATTGAACATCCTCTATGATCTACGATTACCATATTTATAGCAAAGTAAGAACAGACCATCTAAAGTAAATACCTAATATAATTTTGATTTCAGAACAGTTCTTGTATTTTTAATAATTCTTTTTAAGAAGGGCTGAAAAATATATATTTTTGATTTATTGATTAATATCTCTGAAACTATCGAAAAATATTTACTCATACCTTAGGATTATGTAAAGCGGTCTAAAAGGAAGCCAAAAATGCAATAATATACAGGGTGTTCCGTTTAAAAAAATCATCCAGATCCACTCATTCTTTTTTGAGCCACCCTATAGAAGTTAAAATATTTTCCTGAGATACATCCTGGTACATACTTTAGGTTTTCACTTAAACAGAATTTACAAGTTTTTTATTGTAGGAGCTACAGATGCCCGACGCACTATTGCCGGACCCTGTATATTTTGCGTAATTTTTGCTGCAGGCGCAGTTATAATTACAACTTGTATTTCTATTCCAGATAAAAATATAGACAAATTGCAGTCGTATGTGTCATTATGAAGACATAAAAAGTAATTATTTTTAGTTGAGTCTTCTTTAAAACCGAAGATAATATGAATATTGCGATAGATGGCGCTGCTAAAAATTGCTCTGAATGTAATGCAGATTTCTTTTTTAAATTTAATTTGTAGTCTTTTATTTTGCAATCTTTTGTACGGAAGATTTCGTTCTGTTTTATTCTCTTCTATGTTTCCAGTGCATCTTCCGGGGAAATTATTTGATTGTTTAATTGTATGTATTATGTTATATTTATTGTTTATATTATTTTTTATTGTATAATTTTATTTGATTTTCCATATTAAATGTTTTACCTCACGTCACTGCTAAGTTTTAAAGCTCATCAATATTATAACGATGAATAGATTCAATATTAAAAAAAACAGAGCCGGACTTAAAATTAGTTTAAATAAATTGTGTTTAAAATATAAAGAAGAAATGAAACCGATATCCGGCCTATACGGTATCCGGCCTATCCCCCTGTATAAAACTTTAAAATACATCAACATTTTAAGGTGCCCGTTTTTCGTGCCGGTGAGTGTATAATAGCCATATCTTTTAAACAAACATATTGTTAAAACAAAAAGTTAAATTAACTTCTAATTTTAAATTTACATACGTACATTGATTGATCATTTTTTAGGCATTATATTTACAAAGTACGAGAGAGACGGCTCTAATTATTAATTTATAACTTTAGACATATAAAAAATTATTAGGCTACAATATTTAATGGATTTTGTTAACGCATACGATACACGATTTTAAATATATATTTTATCGATTATAATAATTAAATATAATATTGAACCAAAAATATCTCAAATAAATTATTTTCTGGTAATAAATTTTTAAAGTTCTTTTGCGTTAACGAATGTTATTTTAATTAAATTTTAATATAAATTATTAATATTGTAATATGATTTCATGAAAATAATACAATGGCGTTTCACATACACGCACCAAACACAACAATAATATAATACCGCACAGAAGCCGGAGCACCTTTATTTTACACACGAATATTTCCATTATGATGCTAATACATTTTGTTCCGAAAAATTTGCTTCGCAATTTGTTTCCTTCAGGTGAAAGTTGCTTCGGTTTTTGAATATCATTAACCTATATATTTTGCAGTTATATATTGTTTTCGAAATTATATTATAATAATAAATATAAAATGTTCATTATCGTAAAGTATATTTTTTATATTCTGATTATAATGAAAGCATTATAACATTATAACACAGCCGAGATTTGCTAATAACGGTATGGATTAGTAAAAGTCAAACATTGGTAATAATTAGGTGCTTTTTAATCAAATGTAAAATTATGAATGTAATAGATATGTTCATAAGAATCAGAATATCTGATATGTACATGAACAAACTGCAATCGAACAGAGAAAAAGCTATAAAAACGCTAAGAAATCCGTCATGATCGGAAACAAGCACCTAATCGCATTAGCACACAACAACATCATAGTAACAGAGAAAAACGAATTAATAATTCTGGTAATAAAATTTAACAGCGACCTATACAAAGTCCCAGAAAACATACATGAAGAAGAAAGACTGCCCCTACCACAAAACGACGTCCCAGAAATTGTCGTGGGAGAAGTAGAAAAGGCGCTTTAAACTGTGAAAAATGGAAAAACAGCAGCAAACGACGGTATAACAGCTGAAGTGCTTAAGTACTCTGGCAGAACTTGGAAAATTCTAGCAAAATATATATAGCAGCTGTCTAAGGAGAAAACATATACTGCAAGACTGGAATGCGCCAACAATTCTAGTTCATAAGAAAGGCAGCAAAGAAGACATCAGTAACTATAGACCAATAAGCCTACTCCCAGTAACATACAAGATATTCACAAAAATAATAAACAACAGAATACAAAACACTCTAGACGCTACACAAAACACAACCACGAAGACAAGCAGGCTTTAGAAGTGCCTTCAGCACGATTGATCACATACATACACTAAGAGAAACTATCAGTCGAACAAAAAAATACGAACTTCCACTAGCCATAGCCTTTATAAACTTTGAGAAGGCTTTCGACTCGATAGCCCTAGCGAAACAAGGTATTAGCAAGCCTTATATATGAACTCTTGCCAATATATATAAGGAAGCCAAAGCAAGAGTAATAATATACATGAGTAATGATATAAAAAACAAGAGAGACGCAATATTCCCAAAGCTGTTTACACAGCAACACTAGAAGAAATCTTCCGTCAACTCGACTGGACAAACAAAGGATTAAGAATAGATAGATGAAGACAATAACGATTTACAGCATTTTTATCATTAAAAGCATGACTTTGCTTTTGGTCCTTGTCAACACACCTATGATATAGAGTTTATTGTTTTTCTAATGTCACTGCAATTATATCTCTATTGTTTGTTAGGAGTAACTCAAGCAGAGATGGCTTTAAGTCGTATCCACTACTGTTGCATTAATTGAACTTGCTAGAGATCAACTTCTAGGCTTAAAACCATCTCTATTTTAGTAAATGCTCAACAGAAATACTATTATTTTTCAGTGACAGTGACACGACAGTGACAGTTAATGACATTACATAATTCATAAACAAAAGGTCTGTCAACTCGGGCCAAAAGCAAAAGCAAGGTTTTAATGTAAGAATTACGAAAAAATGTTCGTGTCTTCTTCAAAACAGAATATTTTTCCCAAAAAAAAAAAATAAAGATATTGAAATGGACCAAAAACAAACTATCGAGAAAAGATGTACCTACATGATAAAATGATTTTTTACAGGTACGAACACTGGTATTTCGTAAACCGTAATAGATACGAAGATAGTTAAATTAGGGCAAAGTTGCGCCTTGAGATGTTCGCCAACATGATATCAAAATAAAATTAAAAATTTCGGGGTTGCTGAGTTTTTTGAGAAAAACGGATTTTTTTGAAAATAAATTTTATTTTTTCCTGTCGTTACTTGTTAGAATATTAAAAAACTAATTGCAAGGATTAAGCAAACAAAGGATTAAGAATAGATAGAGAATATCTTAACCATCTAAGATTCGCTGATGATACCCTAAAATCCTAATTGCCAATACCCCTGAAGAACTACAAGCATAAATTAATGAACTAAATCGAGCCAGCAATAAGGTAGTTTCCTTTTTTTCTTCTAACAAGGCAAGGGAATCTATCCAATCATTAATGTATGTACAGTTAATAAAACAAATCATGTTCGTGGGACAGGAAATGTAAAGGTCTAGTAGAGTTAATTATAAAATCTATTTCAAACACACACAAAATCGTATAGTAATTTGACTGTCGAAAACAAATGGTACAAGAGCATATAAAATTTAGTTTAACAATAGTTTAACTATATAAACTCACAGTTCATTAGACTGGTAGAATTAGATACGGTAAGCAATTCAGGATAAGCTTAGGATAAGCTTGAGTTGATTTAATATGTAATTATAAAATAGTTCGATTTGAACAGTAAATATAGAATATGGTAAAATAAGTCAGAACATCTTTTGCTTAGATTTTGAGATTTTGGCAGTAAATGAAATCAATTTATATGCGTGGCAACAGTGCGTTGGGTAATGCAATGTAATTTCTAAAAAAAAATTGATGATGACGATTATTGACATTTAACATAATATTTTACATATGAAAAAACGATCTTCATTTTCAAGTCAACTCTGACGCCGTTCTTTGTTTAATCATATTATATTAAATTGTTTAACGATAGAAAATCCGTATTATTAATGTACTGTGCCCAAAATCCGCAAATCTACGGATTAATACATAGTTCTGGCAACACTGTCTCCGGAAACCACTCACTCTGTCTACTGAAAGTAGAACTACAGTACAGCATTTTTTATCTGCTGCGCTGTAAAAGAATCAGCGCGCAGCGCAGAGCTAAACTAAATCTCAGACATCCTGACGACTTGACGGTAAGCTACGTGAGCTACATCTCGTACATATCGCGCATCTTCTTATTTTTCTTCAAACAACGATAATATACTTTTCTTCAATCAATCCGATATGAATCGCTCAACGGTAAACTTCCATTATACAAAAATCATCTGCCTTTGAGGCGTGTTTAGGTTCTTTTGAGCAATTAAGTTTTTTCCGAGTAATCAGGTCGCTAGCCCGTTGCCTCAACCCCCAACCTGGAGGACCAGGGGCCTTTGTAGGATGCCATCCCTAGCCGAGAGAACCGGTTTTGAGGCGCCCGGAATCTCAAGCCTTCGCCCTATTCCTGTTAGCTGCATAACACCCATCCATTGGATGCCATACATTACCAGTGGTCACGCGGCTCTCATGAGCCTTCGAGGACGTAGGAACTAGGACTTGCTGGCAGAGCTTATGAAACAGTGGACATTTCTCAGTTTTGATGAAATACTCCTACTCTCGACATTGGAGTATCTCCTTGAGATCCGTTACCAGCCTTCGACCACCATGACATGTTCTTGCGTATGCCGGAGAACAGGTGGCCAAAAAGAGTTTTTCAATGGGCTACCCAGGGCAGAAGAAAGAGGTGAGACCTAGAAAATCCTGGAACAAGAACAGTTACGGAAGCAATGGAAGCTCCTAATCTAGAAGCTGGATGACGCTCTAAATCGAGATGTGTGCGTAGGGTAACGGGAAGGCAGCAATAGGCTGTAGTTGGTAAATGAGTATTAAATACTTAAACCAAATCCTGTTTATATATATATATATATATATATATATATATATATATATATATATATATATATATATATATATATATATATATATATATATCTGCCTTTGATAAAAATTGGTAAGTGCCAACGTACAACGTACCAATTCGTATTTATATACAGGATGTCGGCAACTAAACTGCAACTAATAAAATGACCAGTTGTAGTAAAATAAGGAATAACAGTGTTCGAAACAGCTTATATTTATCAAAACAATAATGACAAAGGATTTAGGAGAATCTGCTAGACGCGCGTCTATTTAATTGTTTTGAATAATTTATGGAATTTTCGTTAATTACGACAGGAAAAGTGTTTCGAGATATAATGATGTTCGAAGAGGAAATTTTCAGGGAATGATGGATCGTGCTCCTAAATCTTGTTAATATTTTAACGTCTGTAATGGAAATACGTGAATTAAAAACATCCTATAATTTATTATGTTTCACTATGATATTTCAATTATATTAGGCCCTATTACAATTTAAATCAATTAATAAATACGAGTATCGTTTATATTTAAAGCCAGAATAATAATAATAAACCATATTGGAATAAGGTCTGGGTAATTTGAAATAAATATATACAAAATAATTATTAATAAGCTATTTGTTTACTTCTAACAATAAACGTCGAAATATCGGCAATTTAAAAAATGGTTGCCTGGTCCTAAACCTGTGAACGCCATTTCATAAATATATTTTTTTCTAAAACCTTGCGTTAGAACCCAAACGGACACCAGCTTGTCGGTGTCTTTTTACCCCTTAATAAGTGCGTTTTGTTGAGAAGAATACACTAAAATCCTTATTATTTATTTGTATCGATATTCTATACCATTCCTATTACCACATTACTATAGACAGTTGACAGATAGATTTTGTGACTGCATGTACGCTTCAAGTAATGCATAAATAAATAGTTAATAGTTGTTAAACCACTGCGTATTTCTTAAAAGGTTATGTGCCCAGAGCACCCAGAGGACACAGAGCATCCAGAGCAATAAAAAGGAATTGGTGAAAACAAATAGAATCCCAGGAATTTGCGAGTTTTTCAAAAGTAAGGTTAGGAAATATACCGGGAAAAGTTTTGTACGAAAATGGCGCAAATGGGAAAATTATATTCAATTGAAGCTCTGAATGGGTTAAATTATTTTAACTGGAAGTTTAGAATGGAAATGATTCTTGCTGAAAATAATGTAACTGATGCAATCAATGAAGAAATAAGAATAAATGGTGCAATGAGTGAAAAGAAAGGAAGCTGGTGAAGAGATGCAAAAGCAAAATCGTTAATTGTCCAGTGTGTAGAAGATAGTCAACTCGAAACTTTAAGAGATAAGGAGACAGCTTATAAAATGTGGGAAACATTAAAAGAAAAATAAGAGAAAAAGGTCTACCAGGTCAGTTGTATTTAAAAGAAAAAGTTACTATCGCTTAAATTAGAAGAGAACAAGCCATTAGAGGCGTATTTAATGGAATTTGAAGAAATTGTAAGACAACTAAAAGGATGTGGAACGCAGATAAGTGATGAAGATTTAATCTGTAATTTATTAATCAGTTTACCGAAGTCGTATGATACCATTGTTACAGTAATAGAAGGTACACCAAATATGAATTTTGAAAGCGTAAAAGAAGACTTATTGCAGAATATGAGAAGAAGAACAAAACATGAAGTTAATGAACGACAAGAAGAAAGTTATGCATTTCAATCCCAAGCTCAAACAGACAAAAGTTAAAGTGTTTTAGGTGTGGTGAAATTGGCCATTTTAAGAAAAATTGCACAAAACAAATAAGTTCAACTCCATTTCAAAGAGGTCCAAGGTCTAATGTAGATCAAAGGTTTTACTCCAGAGGTAACCAGAGACAGTATACAAGTTATCGAGGCCATGATAGAGGTGGTTTTCATAGAGGTGCACTTCATCATTCCAATTATGCTCGAAACCATGAAGATGTGGACAGTGTACCGGAAGTGGACAGAAAAGTTTGTTTTCTAGGTGAATCTAAATCTGACAGTGAGGTAACAAAAGAAAGTAATTTAAAATTTTATATTGATTCTGGTTGTACCGATCATATGGTTAATGAAAAATCTTATTTCACTGATATAATAATGTTAACAAAACCTATAAAAATTGCTGTTGCTAAAAATGAAGATTTTCTATTGGCCATAGGTATTGGTAATATAAATGTTATAAGTTATGTAGGTAAGCGGAGATATAATTGCACAATCAAAAATGTTTTATATGTACCAAAATTAAGAAAAAATCTATTAAGTGTCAAAAGGTTAGAAATTTCAAATATGCAAGTTAATTTTGAGAATGCACAAGTAAAGTTAAAAGATGAAACTGGTTGTCTGATTGCAATAGGAGAAAGAGTTAATTTATATGAAATCTCATTTGAATTACCTATTATTGAATGTCTGAATGTTGAAAGTACTGAGAGTAAATTCATGAATTGGCATAAAAGATTCGCACATATTGGTTTTTCAGGGTTAAAAGAAATTATAAACAAAAATATGGTAAAAGGAATAGAAAAAGATATACAATTTCAGGAAGTAGAGTTTTGTGAACCTTGTATAAGTGGAAAAATGACAAGACTTCCATTTGGAAATAGGACAAAAAGTAAAAGATTATTAGAGATAATACACTCAGATGTATGTGGTCCTATAACTCCTGAAACTAGTGAAGGTCAAAAATATTTTGTAACATTTATTGACGATTATTCTAATTTTTGTGCAGTATATTTATTGAAGGGAAAAAATGAAGTTCTTGATAAATTTAGAGAGTTTGTGAGTATGTGTGAGGTAAAGTTTAATTCTAAAATTGCTAAATTGAGATGTGATAATGGGGGTGAATATATTTCAAAGGATTTCAAAAGTTTTTGTAAAGAGAAAGGTATAGTCTTAGATTACACAGTTATATATACTCCACAGCAAAATGGAAAAGCTGAAAGGAAAAACAGGAGCTTAGTAGAAAGAAGTAGGGCTATAATTGACGAATCAGGTGTTCCTAAGACATTTTGGGGTGAAGCTATTAGAACAGTAAATTATATAATGAATAGAGCAATTTCAAGTTCAAATGATACAACTCCAGCTGAAATATGGAATAATATGAAGCCAGATGTAAGTAATTTAAGAGTTTTTGGTTGTTTAGCATATTCTCACGTTCAAAAAGAATTTCGTAATAAATTTGATTCAAAAGCAGAAAAATGTGTTATGATAGGTTACGCACCAACGGGTTATAGATTATTTAGTTTAGAAAAAGAAAAAATTATTATTTCAAGAGATGTAAAATTTAATGAAAATCAATTTGCTTTTAAAGATAAAGGTGTGGATGATTGTATTAATATAAGAGAGATAGCAAAGGATGATTTTGATGAATGTGAACTAAGTAATTCTGAAAATGAGACTGTAGATAAAGACTTAAGGGAAAGACAAAAGCGAAGGGATTCAAAATTACCTTCTAAATATAACGACTATGAAATGTATATGGCATTTGACGCATGTAGTTTTGTTGAAAATGTACCAGACAGCTTTGATGAACTAAAAGATAGATCAGACAAAAATCATTGGTTAAAAGCAGTAGAAAGAGAATTAAAATCAATAAATGAAAATGAAACTTGGGAAATAGTAAAAAGACCAAATGATAATATTAAAATACTTGACACTAAATGGATCTTTTCTTTTAAATCATTGGAGGAAAATGAATTAGACAAATTTAAAGCTAGATTAGTTGTTCGCGGATTTGCTCAAGACATTAATAAACATTATAATGACATTTATTCACCAGTTGCTAGAATGGAAACAATTAGAACTTTGTTAATTATAGGAAATGAATTTAAACATCATATCCAGCAGCTAGATGTTAAAACGGCTTTCTTAAATGGAATTTTGGATGAAGACGTTTATATTTACCCACCGCAAGGTGTTATATGTAACTCAGATAAAGTGCTTAAACTTAAAAAATCATTATACGGGTTGAAACAATCATCTAAATGCTGGAATGATAAAATTAATACTTACCTGATAAGCATAGGATTTTATAGATCAGAAAACGATTATTGTTTGTATATTTCAGATTGTAAAAATGATAAAATTTATTTACTAATATATGTTGACGATATAATATTATCAGGGGTAAATTTGGAAAAAATAAATAAAGTAAAATGTCAGTTAATGAGTGAGTTTAAAATGAAAGACAAAGGTATATTGAAACATTTTCTTGGACTAGCAATAGATTATGATAGAGAAGAGGGTATTCTAAAATTAAATCAATCAAGATATGCAGAAAGTATTTTAAAAAGATTCGAGATGGAGAATTGTAAAAGTTCATTAGTACCAATCGATCCAAAATTAAAATTGAATGTATGTACCGATCCTAAAAATCTAACAACTAAACCATTTCGCGAATTAATAGGAAGTTTGATGTATTTAATGCTTGGAACCAGACCTGACATCTGTTTTTCTGTAAATTTCTTTAGTAGATTTCAAGATAAAGCTACAGATGAAATATGGGGTTATCTAAAAAGAGTTTTAAGATATTTAAGAGGTAATACTAATGTATGTTTAATTTATCATAGAAATCAGAGTAAAGAGTTATGTTGCTATGTTGATGCTGATTGGGGTAATGATACAATTGATAGAAAATCTATAACTGGATTTGTATTTAAACTTTATAATAACACTGTAATGTGGTGTACAAGAAAACAAAAGTGTGTATCATTGTCTACAACAGAAGCCGAGCTAATAGCTCTCTGTTCATCTGTTTGTGAAGGGTTATGGTTAAGGAAATTACTATTTGATTTTGATATTAACTTTAATGTAATAACATATTTTGAAGATAATCAAGGTTGTATAGCATTAATAAGAAACCCATGCAATAACCGCAGAGTTAAACATATTGAGCTAAAATTTAATTTTGTTTGTGATTATGTAAAAAGTGGTAATATTAACATAATATATATAGAGTCAAGTAAGCAACAAGCTGATATTTTAACTAAGGGATTGCAAGGGCCATCATTTTTGAAATTTAGAGATTTATTAGGTTTAAAGGATTTTAGCGAGGAGGGGTGTTGAGAAGAATACACTAAAATCCTTATTATTTATTTGTATCGATATTCTATACCATTCCTATTACCACATTACTATAGACAGTTGACAGATAGATTTTGTGACTGCATGTACGCTTCAAGTAATGCATAAATAAATAGTTAATAGTTGTTAAACCACTGCGTATTTCTTAAAACGTTTTACCAAAAAACATAAAATTAAAAACATAAAAATATAATACAATTTTTTGGGCAACGGCCCAGCTACGTCGAAACACCGGTTCCCATTAGAACACCGAAGTTAAGCGACGTAAGGCGATGCAAGTGGATGGACGGGTGACCGGTTCAAAACTTTGCATCGTGCTGTTGTCCAAAAAGAGAAAAGTGTAAAATCTATTGATACACACACTGCTCATTCACGCCGGTTCAAGGCCGGATGAGATCGGATATTCTCGTGAGTAAGAGTTAATTTAGACACTTCCTAAGTCGGTAGGCCATTGACCATGATATGGCCGAGGACCGCGGTTCGGATTCCGCGTAAACAAGTAGGTCCCGTCCAGTTTAGCCATTGCAGCAGAAAGGAGACGTTAACTTGAACCTCACACAATACAATTTTTTAAGACCTGAAAATTAAAACGTTCCTATGGTAATAGTATTTCGATTTCATTCTTTGATAGATGGTTGTTACTAATTTTGATTAACGTCATATTTTTTACTGTTGTTAAAGTTTTTATTTTCCGTTAACTATTATCACACTTACTATCAGTAGCATTGAACCAAATAAATTTTCTGCTTCTTTAACCTTTTAAAACAACAAAATATATGACGTTAATTAAAATTCTATCAATAACAATCTGAACGAAAGAACGAAAACGAAATAATTATACTACCATAGAAAATAGAAACGCGTATTGATTTTTAGGACATGTTTTTAGTTTTCTCTAAAACGGAACGGAAATTTTGAAAGTATAAACAGGATTAACTATTTTACAACAGGCAATTTTTTATAAAGAATGCATCTTTTTCTCAAAATATGAAGAATAAAAAAGTTTTTCCTCTTGTAAAGACAATCCGGGGAAACAAACTGTATAAAAATTAGGAGGAAATATCTTAAACAAAAATTTGATTCAGACCAGCTTCTCTGGATCACTGTGTTATCCTGTATATCGTATATGTAGATTGGGGAACAAATATCCTATATAGAGATTAGAGACAAAAATTCCCTTTGATCATACTAAATCGCGTCCCATAATAATATTGATGGGCCGTAGCCCGATCAATCTTCTCAGCTTTGATGGCGTTCGCAGCTCGTTTCGTCTTATTTGTATACAATAACAAGAGTATGCCCGAACGGACTAAACTTTAAATTAACTTGATTAAACTGCTCTTTAGCCTTCATCCCCAATTAGAAATTCTGTTTACGAAGATAATATACTTTTGTATCAAGTTATAACGAAAAAAAATCCTAGAACTACTTTGGGAACTAATTTGAATAGAGTGTAAATCTACTTACTGTTTTAATTTATTGGGTGTTAAGGAGATTCATTTCCAGCATAACAATATGCTTATTTTTACTTTATTTACTTTATACTACATACAGGGTGGTCCGAACTGTATTCCGGAAACTTCGGCAGCATATTCTGCAGATAAAAATAAGTAAAAAAGTTCGTATAAATGTATGTCCTAAAATGCTTAGTTTTGGAGATACAGGGTGTAGAAGTTTAATTTTTATTTCAATTTTTTCCAAATAATTTATGAAGTATCGTCAATATTTGGATGAAAATTCATGTTTGGGAGTTTTTTGACATGAAAAATTTGATTTTGATGTCAATATGATTCCTACTTGTGCCCCCTACAAGTAGGAATCATATTGACATCAAATAACAAACCTACACCTACTTATTTTTTTACTGGTTTGTTTTTAAATCAACACCTACTTATTTTTTTACTGGTTTGAAGAGTAATAACTTTTCGTCCGTACCTGTATAAAATGACTGAGTAAAAAATATACATTGGCGACATCATTTACGTAAAAAAGGTCTCTTGGTGTAAAAATCGCTACGAGTAATGGTTCTCGAGATATTTGGAATCGAAATTATCAATATCCTGTCATCATTGACATAAATTAAACGTGTTGACTAAATAGTTATTAGACTCAAATATAAATTTGAAATGTTTTTGTGCCAAAAGTTCAACAGAAACTTGTTTATCATCATTTTTTCGCAGAAAAATTTGATTAACTGAAAAAAAAAATCAGTCATATAACTATCTACTAATTATGGATTTCGACAACGAAAATACTTTTTTAAAAAATTTTATTTTTCACAAAGTATGTTTAACTGATACAATGAATACAATGGTTAAGAACAGAATGACAATTTTAATGCGCTTGGTTATATTTATAAGTTCGGTTTCGCTCGCGTCTTCGTGGGAAAACCATGCTATTTCCTCTCACATAACTATCTGCTACATAAACAAAATGATCTCGAAAAATCTAATTTAAATTTTCCATCGTTTTCCTGTTAAGTTCCGTTTTAATATAATAGCAACCCCCGATAATAAAGTGTTTTCCTGATTTTTTTATAGTTTATATAGTTAAAATTAAAGAGAAATAATGTATACTCACAGCGAGGCAATTTGTAATGGCAATGCTAGCGAAACTCCATCCTACAGGGTGTATCACTTCATTAAAAGGTTGAAGTAATTTAACTTTTCCTGAAGTTCAGATATTTCATGGATATTTATTGACTTAATATCGATAGGTTGATCTTCTTTTGAGTTTTCTGGTCCAACGTAGATTTTCGGTAAGGTAAAGGGCATTCCTTGAATTATTTCTTCTTTATTGATGAATTGATAGCTTGATACATTTACTTCACAGTTCGGTTCGATTTCTATCAGGCTTGGATCGCTGATAAATTTATTTTTTCATCACCACACTGCTGCTGAATTTTCAATGGTTCTTCAGTAGGTATTGCGACGATATTTTGTTGTTGATTGGTTTTATAATTGGGTTCTTGATGAACGTTTTTACTGTATGGCAGGAGTGGATTTCGGCATCTTTGATTAGTGTCGATATACAGTCGTTGTTTGTTGGCTGAAGTTTATTTTGACAGATATGGATGTCTTCGATAACTGGGCATTCTTCTTCTTCATATTGTAGATGGTTCATGCCAAGTGTAAGGAAAGGTTGATTTGGTAAAATTATCGATTGATTGATGGGAATAGGGAATAGGTGAAATGTATCGAAAATCTCTTTTAACGATATTGGAAAATGAACTGCAAATATTATTTTATCCTCCGAATAACTTACTTGAAGGCCAGCTAATTGATAATATGAAATTACATTCTTAAACGTTATTATATTTTGCTCACCGTATAACTTAGTTAAATACGATACTGAGTAGTACAGCTCGGATGCAGACATCACGGCGCTATGTAAGGTGTTAAGTTTCGCAAACATTAGTGCGTTTTCTATATTATCTAAAAATGTAATTAAATTTTGGCAATTTAAAATTATTTGATGTAGTGTATTTTGGATATTCAAATATTGTGCAGAATTTCTAATTTGTTTTTCCAAATTTTGTATTTTATTTCTTATCATCTTTTGGTTTTCATTAAGGAGAGTTATAGATTCATTATAACTATTAATGAGTTGCCTTGTTAAAGATATTTGTAGAGATATTTCTTTATGCACAGAATTTTGATTATTTGATAGTATGGAAATTGCTTTGCCATATTTTTCACCATCTTCGCTATCTAAAGTGCCAAATAACCATTTTGATGTTTTGCCTATAATATTAATTAAACCGCGCTTATTTCGGCGATGAGGCGTAATATTATTTAATTTAGTTTTGGCTGTCAGTATAAAATGTTTCGCATGCGCAAGCATGTTCGGAAAATGAATGTAGTTTGCGGAATGTACTGAGTCATTGTGATACTTATAAATAGAGTCTTCTAAATGATTATAAAATTGTTCAATATTGGTTAGCTGGTCATAAATGGGTTGTGTTTGAACGTAATGTAAGAATGTGTGTTTGTGTTCTGTTCGAATTAAATTTGCAATATTTAAATTCTTATTTAATTCAGATTTTGGCAAAAATGTTTCGATATTAAAAAATTCAAAGTTCTCTTTCCGCGAATCGGGGAATGGTATCACTTTCACAGGTTCTGAAAATGATATCATCAGATGTTCGTTAGTTCTATTGAAAACTTCAGTTTTCGCATAGCCTCGAACAGCTGTTGTCAATGTTTCAGGGAAATGCAGGTGGTTGATATATGACTCCGGAATTATTATGTCACCTTCGTAGACGTTCACGGGAATTTTCACAGATGCGATCTCATAGCTATTGACCGATACATCGTGAGAAATATTTTCCGTTCTATTAAAATGTAATGGAATTTTAAGTAATAGTGTACACGTAATAGAAAGTTTTAATTTTTTCAATTGATCTAAACCCAAAATTCCATCAAAAAATGAATGAAAATCGAAAAGTGTAAATGTAATTGTCTCGTTAATTTTTAATTCTGAAAAGGCAGGTATATTCGCTTTAAATCGAACCAATTTTTCTCCAATACCTGTCTTAATCAGGGTTTCCTGTTGGAAAATTTCATTAGGAAAATATTTTTCAGCAATTATGGGTCTTAATATTGATTGAGAGCAACCAGTATCAATAAGTAATTTTATTGGTGGATTATTGATTTTAATATATGGTAAATTACTATTGATTTCGGTATGCATTTCAGTTAAAGTTATGTTTGGTTCTGGCTTGGGCCAGGATCCTGAAAATTTCCGGTGTTTTCGTCATAAGAATTATCAAAGGTTTCAAAATTTTGATTATTTTGTGAGCCATCATCGGTATAAAATTGTTCGTAATTATCAGTTTCGTATTGTTCTATGTTGTCGGTCTCATCAAAGGGTAAATCAGTTGGGTTATCGATGTTCGATTGATTATCGATTTGGAACAACTCCTGCGAAATAAAATTTCGCGGACTGTAGGTTTAAAGAAATTAGAAACTGGGCGTCTAAGGCTTGGGATTCGAGACGTGGTCGACATAGGTTCCACTTTATCTAAAGGTTTCTGACCCGTGGGTTTGAATACATCTTTGGAGGGCCAAATACTTGTCTGTTGGTCGGGTAATGTCTAGGCACATATTGTGTCTGAATGTTTATGGGTTGAGAAGGAAAATTCGGGGGTCCTTGATTTAAAAATTGACTGGGGATTTGATTACGGTTCTGGTTTTGAGGTGGGGGGAATCTTGGAGACTGGTTTTGGAAATTTGTCGGATAATTATATTGTGGATTAGATTGATTAGACTGATGAGCTCTTTGTGTGAAATATGGATGAGGTGTGGTTGGTATGGGTGTGTGTGGTTTTATGTTATTAAAAGTGGACTGGGGTTGTTTAAATAAATTTTGAGTGTACTGAAAATTTTCTTCTTCGGTTATGATTGTGAGAGCACTTTCGAGATTTTCGGGGCTTCTTAGTCGTGTTATGCTTTGTAAAGGTCCAGGGAGGTTACGAATAAAAGTTCTTAGGGCTATTTGCTCGTATTGCTTTTGATAAATTGTTTTGGTCGAAATCGGCATTTCAGTCAGAGGAAGACTGTTTAATTTTTGAGCTAATTGACTACGTAATATTTGCATCTCTTAGCAAAATCCAAAGACGTTTCTCCTTTATTTGGCTTAGCCATAAAAAGATCTTGTTCTAAACATTCCAAGCTTCTATTGTCGCCAAAACAGGCTTGCAATGCATCTTTGATTTTTTGCCAAGTATCTAGTTCTGATCGGCAACCTACTAATAGTTGAGCTCTACCGACTAACTTAGTTTGTATTACTCTAATTAAATAATTTATCATAATCGCCTCTCTAGAATTACCAAAAGTTGTAAAGAGAAAGTCGCATGCAGAAATAAAACTGTGTAAGGTAATAGAATTTCCGTCAAAATTAGGAATAATGTCTACATACATTTTAAGCATTTGCAGATTATTTTGTGTTTGAGCTTGGCTTTGATTTTCCATCTTATTTGATTTTAAAACTAGTTTATTAGAAAATTCGTTCGTCAAATCGTCAATATTCATAAAAGAATAAAAATTAAAATAAAATAAAATAGAGAAATTACGATAGCAAAATATAATATAGGTAAAATATGTATTCGTATATTTAAATAACTAAAAATAAAAATCGTTTTTGTTTTCTTAAGTAGCTAAATTCACCTTAACTTAAAAATAAAAGAGATTTCCTAAACAGGGAAAGTAAAAGAAATTGACAAAAAGGACTTGGCACTTACCGACTCAACGGGGTGACAAAACCAATTTGGACTCTGCTCTGGTATTCGGCTTTCGATGTCTCACTCCTTACACTACCGAAAATCGGACTCGATGCCGTGGCTTTCCAGAAGTGTTGTTCGGATCGGCACTAAGGGATTAAATCCGCGTTTTCGCGATAATCAATTCAATGATTTTTGTTGCGACAAACTGCACCAATCCTACCGACTGCGCCAATTATGGATTTCGACAACGAAAATACTTTTTTAAAAAATTTTATTTTTCACAAAGTATGTTTAACTGATACAATGAATACAATGGTTAAGAACAGAATGACAATTTTAATGCGCTTGGTTATATTTATAAGTTCGGTTTCGCTCGCGTCTTCGTGGGAAAACCATGCTATTTCCTCTCACATAACTTACTCAACGTGTTTATTTTTTGTCTATAACAATGACATGTATTAACTATTTCCATTCTAAATATCTTGAGAACAGTTTTCTTTTCATTTTTACCAAGAGACATTTTTTACGTAAAATATCAGAAAAATATTATAGTATATTTTTTTACTCAGTAGATTTATACAGGTACAGACGAAAAGTTATTACTCTTCAAAAAAGTTAAAACACATGCAGGTGGCGCCCCCTACAAATAGGAGTCATATTAACATCAAAATGAAATTTCTCATGTCAAAAAACTCCCAGACACTAATTTTCATCGGAATATTGACGGTACTTCAAAAATTATTCGGAAAATATCGAAATAAAAATGAAACTTCTACACCCTGTATATCCAAAACAAAGCATTTTAGGACATACATTTATACGAACTTTTTTACTTATTTTTATCTGCAGAATATGCTGCCAAAGTTTCCGGAATACAGTTCGGACCACCCTGTATACTAGATATAGTCTATCCAACGACAAGATCCTTGACAGTGATAGATGTGTCTGTCATTTTATTTTTAAAGTAGTTTATTTTATTTTACAAAGAAATAAGTTGGTAAAATTGGAACGCATAGCAGAAAATTAATACCGGGTGCGTCTCAAAAGTGGCTCACTTTCAGATAAAAAAACGAGATTTGGTATGTTAGTATATGACATCAATTATTTTTGTTCATCTCCTGTTTCACCGGAAATGACTACAATTTTTGATTTTTAAATGAAACTCTTGGTATTTTTTACTCTATTCGATGGAAAATGACATTCTGAATAGAATGACACATCATAATATATCAATTTTTGACATTCTCAATAAAAAATCGTATTTTAAATTGCAATCTAGAGTGCTATGGCTATGTTAAAAGCACTAATTCTTAATCAAGGAGCTTTGGAATAATATATTTGATCATCTAATATTTTTAGTGTCTTATCCTGGCCAGTTAGAAAATGCTCAAATCGTATTTTTAATTATATCTCAATTTTTTCAAATGGAACGAGGGTGGCTCATTAACATATTTATGTCATATACTCACATACCAAATCTCGTTTTTTCATCTAAAAAAATAAAAAAGTTATAGGGGTGAGCCACTTTTGAGACGCACCCGGTATATTTAAAATTTGAGTGACAAGTGATTACTTCAAAATATTGTGAAAGAAAACTGTATAAAATTGAAAAAATCTAATCGAGTTATTTTATTAAAAACAATTACAGTATGTGTTAATACAAAACAAGCAAGGGTGTATTTTAAAAAACACCGCCTACCAAAAAAACATATAAAAATGCTTTCAAGCTCAAGCAACTTTCTGCATTTGTCAATATAATTATTCTATTGTTACATTTATCAATATAATTATTCAATCTGCTATTTGTACTGCTATTTTACAGATACTCCGGTTTTATTTTGGTATCATATAAAATATACAAGATACTCCCTGGCCATAATCTCCGAAAAACTGTCTTTGGCCACCGAATATTAACTGTAAACTATGGTCGGGGTCAACACTTAATTTCCTCTTTGAGTTTTCCTCTACTTAATTTTTAAATACACGAAACACACATAATAACACAGTCCAAAATGCAAAATGCAAAATATTTATCATTTCTATTTGACATAATTTGACACAAAATTATAACCTACAATTTGACAATTCTCAAAAATCGGCGCGGCGTCCGTTTGTCGTTCATCGTTCCGTTAAATCAATATTATTGAAATATGATCTGTCATTTCTGAAATAAACCAATAAAACTGGTTAAAAACAACAAGAGATGACGCATGACGGATTTATACAGGGTGGCGCACCTCATGCGCCTCGTTTGATTATACGAAAACGAAAAGATGTAGAAACAAAATATTTTATGAGTATATGTGGGGAGACAATGTGTACAATTTAAAATTATTTTGAAATATACAGGGTGATTCAGAACTAAGATACATACCAAAGTTATATTTTTTTCTTATGGAACACCCGGTATTTTATTTCATTTTTGGATTCTTGGACCCAAAAAAAGGCATTTATTGTAAGGTTTAAATATGTATAAAATCTTTGGTTTTTGAGATATTTAAAGATATTTAAATTTGCATGCTACAATAGATTAGATTATTAACACGCTGTAGATTACTTTTCAGAATTAATTCTTGTGCTGAGTTTAAAGGTAGAGAAATAAACTTTACAGAAAAATGTTATTGCTTTCTTAAGTTTATACAGGGGTATCAAAAATTGCTGATCTATTTTAAGAAATTTATTTTACATAAAACTTCGTTATTTCAAACACAACACCCTGTATTTTTTAAAATAAATCGAAGCAGATTCAAATGCTCTTTCAAACTATATTAGGGTTTCCTATACCTATCAAGCTTAGATTTTGAATAAAGAGCAATTTTTAGTAAAATGGCAGCCAAGAGGGCTAGTGTCATGATGGCAAGTTTCTAGTGACAGTAGTGATTTTCAAAATCGAAATTAGTTTATGGACTTATTTTTTATTAATATATATAATTACGCCAAATTCATTTTCTTCACTTCCAACGACAGGTTTCTGCCTAAATAGGTTTTTTATAAACCACAGTACCAGCTCTGCGAAATAGGACAAGTACTTTTTCAAAGGAACGTTTATTAGAAAGATTCCTATTTGAATAACCTTGAGCATAAGCCCTTGAGGCCAAGAAGCAATTTTCCTCACAAAATAAAATCACTAGTAACATATCGTTCCCCCAGCAGATCCTGCTTTATTTTTGTTGATAAAATCATGAATTCTTACTTATTAAACTATTGTAGGTAAATTTAAGTATACTTTGTCGGCTTTGGAAATAGTTACTAACTGTCACTAGAAAATTGCCATGGCGACACCAGCCATCTTGATTGTAATTTTATTTAAAAATCGCTTTTTATTCGAAATCTGAGCTAGATAGGTATATGAAATCCTAATATAGTTTGAAAGAGCATTTGAATCTGCTTCGAGTTATTTAAAAAAATACAGGGTGTTGCATTTGAAATAACGAAGTTTTTATATAAAATATATCCTTAAAATAGATCAGCAACTTTTGATAGCCCTGTATAAATTTAAGGAAGCAATACCATTTTTCAGTAAAGTTTATTTCTCTACCTTTAAACTCGGCATGAGAAATAATTTTGAAAAGTAATGACAGGGTGTTAATAATCTATTCTATTGTACCATGCAAATTTAAATATCTTTGAATATCTTAAAAACCAAAGATTTTAGACATATTTCACCCTTATAATAAATTCCTTTTTTTGGGCCCAAAAATCCAAAAATGAAATAAAATACCTGTCGTTCAATAAGAAAAAATATAACTTTGGTATGGATCTTAGTTCTGAAACACCCTGTATATTTCAATATAATTTTAAATTGTGCACATTGTCTCCTCACATATACCCATAACATATTTTGTTTCTACACCTTTCCGTTTTCATATAATCAACCGAGGCGAATGAGGTGCGCCACCTTGTATATAAACCCATCCATAGTTAGCTTAAAAAATATTAGAAACTCTTTTTAGTTAAATAAATGGATTGGTATGGATGTCATCTGCTTTTTTTACCTGAGAAAAAAACAGAGTATATACCGTTTTGAAAAAGAAGAAAGAATTTATTTGGCAAGCCCACAGCAAGACTAGCCATGAAACATGACTAAAACATGGCTACAGACACTCAGTGTTTGGGGCTTCCGGCTTCATCAATACGGGAGGAATCAGCAACGATGAACTAGTGATCCTGAAAAAATGGGAAGCAAACGAGGCACATGGCACCATTTGCAGCCTGGTTAGGCAGTAGCTCACCTAGGCTAGTCTTGCTGTAGGCTTGCCCAATAAATTCTTTCTTCTTTTTTTACAGTCCCCACGATAACATCTTTTATATACTACATAGCATACTTGATATTTTGCTCGATTCCTCTTCGAGATGTAGAGTTTTTAAAAATTCGCCCACTTTGAATAAGTAGGCTTTAAACGGTGCCGGCTGCGGCTGTAATGCAAAAAAATTCTAGCTGTGAGCAGCAATTAAAACGAAAATAATATTTGCAAGGGCAGATGAAGAATTTTATAACAATTTAAACTTTGTTTAAGAACATCAACAAATTTAGACTATATCTAATAACAATGAAAATTAATAGTAAAAGGGAGACATGAGATTTTCCTACAGATCTTCGTTATGTCGACCGTCTTCTGTTATGGATAGACGGGACCACCATTTTTGAACATTTCTCGATGAATCCGTTACCACAGTGGGGGTGAAAGATACACTCGCATAACCGCTAAATACTTTTAATTCGTGTCTAGAATATACGGTCAATTTAAAAATAAGAACCTGTATATTTTTTTATTCTTCTGCAAAGATAAAAATCTATAGACACTCGATAAGTCCGGCCGCTATCTTGGTTAGCTATTCAATTATTCTCGAAATTGGCTGCAAAAATTTGCTGATAACTTTAGAGTTCTGAGGCGGTGCCTGTTTTCGAGTTCCATTAGGGGCAGACCATTCAATAAGGGGTCCAAAGCCTAATACTAGATAAAAGTGGCGAACTTTTAAAAATTCTGTATTTCAAAGGGGACTTTGTAGAATTCTTGTAAAATTCTGTATTTCAAAGGGGACAAAATATCAAGTGTGTATATTTTCATAGCAAGAAAGTTACAGCTATTTGTTAAAAATGCACATTTTTGAAAAACACCCCGTAACTCTGAGACGGTAACATATATCGATGTGTGGTTTTCACCATCATGTTTTTGATAAAAAAATTGTTTCCTCTTAAAAACGTCGAACTTGACCCACCCTGTACATTGAACGTAAATGAATATAAGATAATGCTGCTTAGCTACTTAGAAAGTAATATTTTAACCACTATGAAAGTCAATAATATCCAACTCATCTTTTGAAGGAGTTGGATAGGTGTTGTAAAATTATAAGTTAGTCAAAATTTATGTGTTTGTTGTTGGGCATAAACTCTTTAAAAAAGTCTTTTTGTAACGAATTAATTATTTTACATAGTAATCT